>NC_090388.1:46288277-46325777 GCF_036365525.1 Heterodontus francisci | reverse complement strand
CTTCCTTCAGGCTGTTGATCACAGACCTCTCTGTACCTTTTGAAAGTAGCACGCACATCTCATCCTGCTGGTTCTTCACCTCATGGAGAGCCTCCTTGACCTCGACCCCCATCGACTGCAGCTGGAGCAGATTTTGCATTCTTTTCTGGAGATAGGACATTTCCCTCTGTCGCTCGCTCACCCTCTGAACACCTTTGAAGATAAAGAACCTTTTGATGCTCTCCTTGGAGTCTCCAGTTCACTGGTGTGAGGCAAAGAGGGGTTTCACGGTTCTCCAACCTTTGTAATCCCTTTTGAGTTCCTCAACGTTCTCTGGGATTAGCAGCGTAGCATTGAGCTTCCATGTCCCCCTGCCAACCTGCTGGTCATCCTGTAAGCGAGTGGTCAGAGAAGAACACCCACTTGGCGTCGGTGAATCTGACTGTGAAAGCACGGGACACAAACAGGAAGTCAATCCTGGAACGGGCAGACCTGTCCGCTCTTGACCAGGTGTATCTGCACAGTGTTCCGCCTGCAGGGTTGCTCAAGACGTTGTGTAGCTTGGCATTTTTTCCCATTTCCATTAGGAATCTGGACATAGCGTCCAGTTTGCTGTTGTCCCTGCCAGATTGTCCAGCTACGTTAATGATGCAGTTGAATTCACCACCTAGAATGACTGGTCTGGATGTTGCAAGCAGCAGTGGGAGCTGCTGGAAGACCGTCAGTCACTCGCTGAACTGAGCCAGGGCATACATGATCAACCGCAGCGGAGCATTGTTGTACATTACATCTGCTACAAGGATGCGGCCACCCACCACCTGCTTAACTTTGGAGATGAGGTTGCCTCCCCACAGCAGAATACCCAGGCCGGAGGAACGGCCCTGAACAGATCGATGGCCAATGGGACCACCATCGTGACCATTGCCTGCAAGTGCTGAGGTGTGGTATTCCACACTCCTGCAGAAACAGCAGGTCAGCTTTGACCTTGGCAAGGTAAACCATGGTTGAAACACATCATATAGTGGATTTAGTGCGAAGCATGTTAATCGAAGCAATCTTTATACTCATTTTAAAGTTAGGTGCTGCTTTCCACACCAGTTGTCCTTGCTAGTCCCAGTCCTTGGGTATGTTCCTGCACACCCATAGTGTATGCAAGCTGTTTCACATTCGTTGGGCTCAGAAACCTCCTGGTTTCTCGGGGGGTTTGTTCCACTGTGATGAAATCAGGTTTGGGAGTGGGGGAGGGGAGAAATCTTGTAAGCAGCAAGGCTTGGGCTGTCCTCTGCTGTTGGTGTCTTTCCCTTCTCAAAAGGAATCACTGCTCCCAGCTTCCTGGAGCTGTAGTGCGCCAGACGCTTTTTTGCTCTGTGTCCTGGAGCTGGGGCGCGCTGGACACAGTTAGGTTCGGTGCTTTGGGTTTGGGGCGCTCTGGACCCATCACAGCTTCCAGTGCCCCGGAGCTGGGGGGGCTTTATCTTCCAGCTCCTAAGTTCTGCCACTTCCTCTGCAGGTGCCATCATTCCGCCCCTTCCTCGTCCAATGAGGAGGAGCTGCCTAGTCTGTCTCAGATGGTAGCCTCCTCTTGCCACTGGTTTGGGTGGTGGCCTGTTCCTTTTTGGAGGTTTTTTTCTTTATGGTTTTCCTTTGTACCACTTGCCACTGACCTGTTTGTCCATCTGCTGCCTCCTCCTCCATTGATTCTGTCTGTAGAGGAGGGGCTTCTGGGCATGGGGTAGGTGTTGGGTCGCTGGTTGCAGCTGCCTTCCCTTTCTTCTCCTTCTCAGGTAGGCTTTCCTCACTGCGGGGAGGATTGCTTGCCTCCTTCCCAGCACCAGACGCATTCACCGTTCCTTCTCTTGGTCTTTCCTTGGACCTTGCCGCCTGAGTATAACTGAGGCAGCGTTTGGGGCAGGTTTTGTAGAGGTGGCATACCGTACAGGTTGCAGCATTTACTCAGTTTACAGTCCTTGGTCTGATGGCCTTCCTTCTTGCAGTTCTTGACGACTGTGCTGCAGTTGGCTGCCACCTGACCAGATTTGCCACAGATGGACAAACGCTGGGCTGCCCTGCCTAGAACAAAAGCCTTGACTTCCCCTGATAGCGAAGCTGGATGGAGGATGGATGATGGATCCATTGGCATCGACCTTCAAGGTCACCTTGACCTGTCGCTTTCTGGTCCAAATCCCAAATGGATCCTTGACATTAGTGCTGCTGCCAGCCACCTCAACGTACCTGGCGAAAAAGGAGAGTACATCCAAGACAGGAACATGGGGGTTATCGAGGCGAACTGTCACCACCCAGTTGCATTGTGACGTGACGGCAGCATGAAGAGTGGCTCCACTGTGAGGATTGACAGAGGGAGCCTGGTTTCCCTTCTCCTTGAACACCTTCAAGAACTTGATGCATCCCGCCATGTTCTTGAACGTTACGCCAAAATATTCGCTGCTGAGAAAGTCCTGCAGGCAGAAAATGTCTGCAACTTGGAATCCACAGCAATCAATAAGGATTTTCTTACTGAGGAAGGTATGGTCCACAGATGCACCTCCCTTATCCTTCACCATCCAAACGTGTTATGCACTCCCTGGTCTGAAGCTCTAGAATTGTTTATAACCATTTTACTCAAAACCTACCGGGAACACACCCTTCCAAACCCGCAGACCTGCCAAATTCAAATGCCTGAATGCAGTGTTGTAAGAAATATAAATGGAGCAAAGGCAAAGCCTCTAGATAAATGAGTTCTCATGTTGCCTTCGCAGATTTCAGATAAGAGGTATTTTATTACACAAATCAAGGCAGGAAGGAGAATATGGGAAACTAAGCCAAAGCTATCTAGGCAGAGCTGTAAATAAACTCAAGTTTAATCAGATAGAGGACCTAAGCAGGAAGGCACAGGTGTAAAAGATAGAGCGAAGTCCAAATGGCAGAGCTATGCATATCTAAAGCAGGGCAATTATAGGCCAAAAACCTGACATGCTAGCTCAGTCACTCTTCATTCAAGAATTAGAAGTACGGTTGAGAGAGATATTAGAGGCTCACCTAGAATTCCAAATACTCAAATTGCCCAAAGGACTGGGTGTTGCCAAATGCAGACATAATTTGTCAAAACTAGTTCAGCTTGGCAACAGGTGCCAATACCGAGAACAGCAATTCACAGTGTCACTTGGCAGCTTCATGTGGCACTTGTGGCAGAACCTGCCTCTCAAGGATTGACCTTCACAGCCAGCAGTAAAGGTGCACCAAGAGAAGACACCCCACCTAAATGGATTATTGCTGTGTGCCATTATCTTTCATAGATAGAAGGATGCCAACAACAGCTCAGCTGGATTCAGAGAAACCTTTCAGGTGAATCATCACAATCCTTCTTCCTACTGCAGCTTACTTGAATCTTGGGTGGAAGAGGGAGGGTGACCAGCATAAGGCAGGAAACAAAACTCTTAACTTGAGTTTGTGCTAACATACCACTCACATTCAACAGTATGTACTCCAGAAGAATCCAACACAATAAATGAAAAATAATTTTAAAGGCAATCTCGCTTTCTTTCTCTTTCCACTTCCAGACATTTTACTTACTGCCAGAGCTATTTTTTTGCTGTAAACATAAGCAGTAAGGGTGTACATTAAAATTGAGAAACTTGGATTTCAACCGACATTGTTGACAGTAAATGATAAGTATACTTTCACTGATCACTCCAATGTTCCAAGAGCTTTCATATGTGGGTCAAAAATCTGAGTTTGAAGATCAAATTATTACACTGGGCAAATGCAGCCTGATAAGAGGAATAGATCAGCGATCAGCTCTGAAAATCGCACTATTATAAACTGAGCCAAACAAATCCCATTCAGCTAGTTTATTTTGCATTGTCAAAGTTTAATGTTAACTTTAAAAAAAATTACAAATAGCAATTGTTAACATGTAACCAACATTACTCCATAATGTGCAACTAAATAGCAAGGGGGAGATATTGCACTGATGTCATTTATTTCAGTTTGTTAATCACCTTGTGATGAATTCCAAGCCCCACACACCTTTGTGTTACTATGCTAGCTCTGACCTATATCAAAACAATTCTTGACATAGCAAAACCCTGCGACATGACTGAGCATTCAAGCAGTTTCTATTGCCTAAAAAGCCCTATATAATACTTAGAGTTTTCAGGCTTGTTCTAGATGTGTTTGTCCCCAATTGCAGCAATTCTGAAGTTACCAATCTCATGTTAGTTATGGTTTTAGATAAGTCTTTCCTAATATTAGTACTGCATGGATGAGCTAGCTCACAGTAAAATGCATCAAGTCAAATTATTTTTCATTAGCATTATTGTCACACATCATACCCAATCTGAGCACAGATATGCAACCTTCTCCCAGGCCTCTGTCAATGAAGACCTTTAAGAAGCAGCCATAAATGAAGCCCCCAACCTGCTTGGGAACCTGCTGGGAGATGGCCACGGTTTACCTGGCAGTATTCCCATGTGGCCAGGGCCTGTCACAGTGCTGGTAAAATGCCAGTGGAGGTGGGTAGCGACAATTAATAGCCACCAGTCTCTGGGTGGCAGGAAGCCTCACTACTGCTGTTCCTGACTCTTAACAATATCCTGTGGCAGTGGGAAGACGTTGGGCTCCCCTTCCAACGCCTTCTGCCACCATTTTACAAGCCCTCCCACCTCCAGGGCGTTGGTACAATTCTGGCCATTAACTCTGTTTCTCTCTTCACAAATATTGCCTGACCTGCTGCATATTTCCAGCACTTTTTGTTTATATTCGACACAATAATAATGGTGCTAACAAACCACATACATCACATCACCTCTAAGCCAATATATTTATCTTCAGAAGTATACAACCACGCATGTGCAGACTCCAGAATTATTACTTTCAAAATCTGTGAAATGTGTACATATAAACATTAGCAATACCTCCATCTCTCAAGGAAGTAATAAACTAATCTGACTACGGATGCAAATTAAGTAATTTGTTGTCAGCAAAGTAGAATTTATGAAATCTTAGAGATTTTGCTCCAATGCTGCCACAATACCTTTCCTCAAAGTTTGAATACATATAAAATTAAATAATCTCCAAGTATGCAAAACGGACTTGGAAATAATTGCACCCATATTCAAGTCTTGAATTCCCACCTACAGTGCCATGAGATCAACTATTAAAAGTCGTGCACATAGCAGTGTCACACACCTTTATGTAAAGCATCCAATTATAAATGCATTTATGCAAGCACACGTGGTCAGGTCATTCTTTGCACAATTGACTCGCCTGGTTTCCCCAACTCAGTAATTTCCTCAAGAGTTGCAGTTCACAAAAGTTAAACAAACTAAAATTAAAAACACCTCCTAGCTGGATATAAAATGCAGGAAAGTTTCTACGTTTTAAAAAAGTGATTCTAATAATTCGAATTTCTTGACTATTACAGATGCAAATTAATGTTTCAGTTCATTTCCTCTAATAACATATCCGTTTCGTAAAAATTCTAAACTGAATAACAAAATCACTCATCTGCAAGCTGAACGCTAACTGAACCCACCAATCAAAAAGACAGTAATATCTTATTTTTAATGGAAAACACACCTAGGTTCTATTTTACGAGCAATAATTAGAAAACACATCCTCTGACTTAAGCATAAAGTGGTTACCTAACCTTAATTTGAAAGTTTAAAAGCGATTTTATTTTATAACATGCACTAAATGAAGTTGGAAATTGGTATTACAAAATATCCGCATTGTCAATAAACCAGATACAACAGACTTACCTTTGGGCATCTTCCGTATAATGTTAAAAACTCTGCTTTGTTCAATTAGGTCTTTTGCTCTGAAAAAGTGCATAGCTGGCGGGAATTTACCAGTTTTCATTCCTTCCGCTATTTCCTTTTCTTTTATTTTCTTAAGTATATCATTAACCTGGAGCTCTTTTTTGGTCGAGAGTAGATTACCGCCTGTAAATTCGAACTGCTCCAGTTTCATCAAAGTATCTCGGTCAGCCGGAGTTGGAAACGTTTGGCATAAAGCAAACAAATGAAAGAGAACTGAAAACGCAACTATCTCTTTTCTGAAATCTGATTCATTCATTTTCAAAAAGCCACACGGCTGCACACAATACTCAAAAGTCGGTCAAAATTAAATAAAATACTAACTAAACGTACCACCAGTTAAAACTTCAACCTGAAATATTAAACTCTCAGAAACGAAACTTTCATTTCTGTAAGAAACTCACACTTCCCTTTCATGACACAGCTGAAGTAACCGTTATCGCAGAAAAATAAACAAGTCACTTCTGTATCCCGATACCCCTTATAAATTTGTGACTTGTTAAAGTTGCACTTCTGATCATCGGGGAATTAAAAGTTTAAGGGAATAAGGATTAAAGGTCGGGAGCATTCAACACAATTAAAAAGCGACGGCGGACAGATAAGACGTGCAAATGCTGTAATTTTTGAACAGCCAGGCAGTGCATATGCCCTGTCACTGCCCCGTTGCGCCCGTCACCGGGGAAAGCTCTGGGGGAATGTGCTACTTCGCCTGGGACTAAGCCGGGAGCCGGCAGCGGGCGCGCTCTCCGCCTATCAGAACAATCACTTCGAAAGCTGAGACGCCGGGAATGGAACCTTGTGTGATCCAATAGAACGCTCGCGCACTACCGCCTTAAAGTAAACAGCAACAACAAATCGTCGGGATTTCGGCGCCAATTATCACAGAAGAGAGGGAGAGGCTCAGTGCAACAATTCAACTCAGTTAACCAAAGTTTCCCCTCCAAAAACCCAGCGCGGTCTCATTAAAGAACTCAACATTAAAGCCCCGCAGGGAAGCCGCAATTTGAAGGCGTTACCCCCTCCCCCCAATAACTCCGCTCGGTTCCACTCAGCCCATTGGCTGGCACCCAGGAGACCGCGGCGTCACATCCTGTGGAAGGCGGTGAGCCCTCACACTATCGTGCGGGGGTGTCGCAGCCCAGCAGCCGCTCGTAAAGACCCGCTAAAGCGAGGACTGCTTCGGCCTCGGTCCACCGGGTGCCTCAGCGGTGCTTGTGAAAAGCAGCTTCCGACTGCATGATGCAGGCTGAGCGGTTTTGGTGAAGTGATGTCCCAAGCGGTGAGCGGGGGAGTTTGTTCTGGTCTCCCTCCGGTGTGTTGAGGAATTGGAGCGCTCCCCTGTTGTTGCCCGGCCATCTGTTCCTCGCTGAGAATGGGGCTGCGAGATTGTTACATTATTACACACGCACGCTTGTACTGACTGAGGGAGAGGAGCAGTCCCGGCCATGGCAGGCAGCGCAGGCACTTACACTCAGCACATTCCTTACACCAGCCGGCATTAGGAGACTGGAAGGAGGGGGGAAATAAACACAAGGAAAAGAAGTTCGAGGAAAACTATCACATGTGAGAAAAGGGGGGTTTGATGCCATTTAAAATGTCCGAGGAATGTCCATCTTCGACCGTTTCGGTAGAAGAAATTCGTTCTTGGTGGGAAGTACCCGCCATCGCACACTTTTGCTCTTTATTCAGAACAGCATTTGGGCTCCCAGACTTCGAAATTGAGGTAATTTTATTTTTTCCCTTCAATGAGTTATGAGACTTTTTTCCTGTAAATGATTAAGTTGCCTTTCTGAGCCCCTGTCATTTCAAAGAATTGAAAGTTTGTAATCATATGGGTGCAGGATGTCAATCTCGCCTCCCAGCTGCTGGCTCAATTCTATTGTGGTTCTAAAAGCGCTCGATTGCTCAATGATGGGCTGGTGCGGACTTTAATCATCATTGTTTGCCTTTTTGTATAAAACGTTTGTCTCTGTTGAAAAGTTTAATAAAGTTTGCATCTCCTCGATGTGGAGGGGGGAAGGACATAGTGTGTTTGATTAGTAAAGAAGGAGCGTGTCCTCCGGTAAGGTGCTGCTGCTCTTCATGATCTGCTCTACCACACATCCATCACAGCCATGGCATTGTTAGGAGAAAGAAGAGCCACATGCTGCTTACAAAGTTAGCAGTTTTCCCTTTTAAGCTACATTTTTTTGGTAGAAAAAGCCCTGGAAAGGCGTAGGTGCCCCATAACTTTTAAAATGTGCATTTTAACAAAATATAATCTGGAATCAGCTTAATGTGCGTTTCGCAAATGGCTTGATCCATCGACGAGGCGCTGAGTATTTCGGTGCATTTCGCCACTGTTGATAGAAAATAAGTGAAACAAATTAAACTTGTGATGGACCATGTTAAATTCGATAGCTGGCGTCCAGGGTGTATAAGAAAATAGCACGTTCGTTAATACAGTTTAACGAGGGGTTTTAAATACCCATATCGAAAACGAAATTCACAAAATCATTCTGTTTGAGGTAAAATTAAACAAATGCACTCATTCACCCGGCTCTTTCCGATTTCTCATCCTTTTCCCCATTGTTGTTTTTGTTCGGTGAACCTATTGTTTAAAGCTGTTTCCATTGGAGGGAGGGGAGTTGGAAGGCTTAATTCACAATGAATGTTTGCTTATGTTTCTCGGAGAAGTTTTTGTTTCGATGTTTCTGAAATCCAAATGAAATGGTTTTTTTGGGTATGTATGAAGTTGCAAGCAAGAAATCAAACCCTCCGAGTTGAGTTGGTGTGTCCGGTGTGATTTTTTTTTTATCGTCGAATGTTTGTTTACTGGGAGGCATGTTGTGCAGCTTTTCAAAACAAAGCTCGGACTTCTCGCAGAATGCAACCCGGAGCAAAATTCACTCTTGCTTTAACTTGGTGGGTTTCACGATGTGTCAACCAGCTATCAGCTGGGTTACGTATGTTTGTTCATTTTTGGGGAATAAGTTTGTTTTCCCTTTATTGAAATGCAACAAGTTGTCTACTTCTTTAACATTATAGATTTGTAGTTCAAAATATGTTTTTTGCGGTGTTTGCAATTTATTATAAATGGAAATTCCTTTCATCCGTTCACATGTTTAATACTTGAAACCCACTCCTAAGATGGAGTGACCAGTTCCATTTTATCTTTAAGGACATGTTACCTTTTTAACCTCCCGCTACCCTCCTCTATTTCTGCACCACCCACCCCAAATCTATTCACTGGTTTGTTTGTTTTACCATTCTCCCGTGCTGTCCCTAACTAGTGTACCCATCCGTACCTCCATGACAGATTCTATCCTGACCCGTTTCAAACTGTTTTGGTCGTGGGCCTAGTAAAATTGTTGTTTTTATGTGTGTTCATCGGGATTTCACAGTTCGGTTTTCAACCGTGTTGCTGTCCTTGGTAGCAATTTTTTTGGTTTAATACATTAGTCACTTTGGTTACAGTTAACGTGCAGTTTGGATAATCTTGTGCTGGGGTTGGTGCACATTTTATTTGTGTTACTGTGTTTACTATCATCTTAAAAGTATCAGACAGTAATACTTTAAAACGGAGTCAAATCTCAGTCTGTTCTTTTTCTTTTGGGTTCATTATCAATTTGTCCAGAGTTTTTAAAGCGTGAACAATATGATGGGTACTGGTGGTTTACAACAATGGCACCAACTGCACGAGGGGTTCATATTCCATGAACCATTGGTAACTATCATAACTTGTATTTGTACAGTACGTGTGGCATATAGTTAGGATTATCAAGGTAGTTTAAATGCTGTTTCTAGATGCCCTTTACCATTTTGGCTGTGGAATGATACCATTGTGAGGCTGGGTGATAATAGTCCTATAGTATGTGTTGATTGTGATGTAGTTCTGGTGCGTTTAGCAGATTGGTGTATCTTTGTGAGAAGTTGTAAGTGTAAAATGTTCTGGTCACTGATATGAGGTTTAGAGACTGCATGTCTGGTACAAAGTGGATTATTTAAGAAATAGTGACTTTTGATTCGGAGGTTCTTGTTGGCAATGGCAGAATTAGTAAATGCACTGGCAAATATAAAACAGAACCTTGCAGACCAGAAAGACCCCAGGTTCAATTCCTAGTTTATGCTGAGCTACCTGACTTCAGTTGCAATGACAATTAGTGCACTACAATTGGCCTCAATATTTCCAGTGTAGTGTGTGATGTGAAGTGAAAATAGGATCTGGCTCTGGTGTGGTACTCGCTCATGTGAATGGTCATTGAGACAAAACATCAGAAAGTGCTTGGTACTCATGGAACTATAGATCAGTATGACTCAGTGCCTTCAGGAAAGAAGGGGGAAAACACAATACTTTATACTGTGTACTACAGGCATAACTACTGAAGTTAGTGTGTAAAGATGTAATGCTTAATTTAAAGCAAGTCATGAATGAGGCGGTATGGTTTGCCTGGTGGCAAAACTCACTCCAACTGAAGTACTGCAGTACCCAGCTGTATTGAAAGAGATAAATGTAAACCTTTGAGTATATTTTTTGTCACTACTTGTAGGTTAGCTTGTAAAAATATTTTCTGTGACATGAGTTCTTATTGGAAGCTTTGGGACAGAGTTAGTGCCCGTGTTTGGAGAGTTTACAATAATTCTCATCTGATTGAAATCTCTGCTGTTAGTCTGATGGCAAATGCAGTATAAAGAACAACTCTATTCCTAGCACAGTTTAATCTTTACAAACTGAAGAATGAGAACTGTTTTATGTTCTGAGTCTGGTACAGACACACTTCCATATCTCTTAATTACTGTGCTTCCAGGGGCATTTTCTTTAATTTCCCATTTTAGAAATTAGCAAGTGTGTTCTCTTTAAAACAAAATCAAAAATTACTATACGTTTTACTAAATAGATCACAGTCTTGACCTTTACTACTTTAGCTCCATTATCTGTACATCTGCTCAAAGGATAATTAACATTAAACTAATGACGTCAAATTATCACTCTATTTTCAACTCAACATTTGTGTTTGTGAAAACTAAAATTAGCACAACTTCTTCTGTAAAATAGATACCTACCATTGTTTAGTATGTTTTAAACTAAAACACTGTAATAGATTAGCAGCCAGTTATATATTTTATACTCTTAAACTCCTAAAATGTGCTTGCCCCTGGTTGGAAAGAGATCACTAGTAAAATTAGTTCTGAACCATGTGGTGTAAATATCCTGACATCTGTCTTGTGCATTTTAACGTTCCTGTGTTGCTAATGTGTATCTCAGAATACATTTTGGTCAAGAATACAAAGACAAAATAATTGAGATTTTAAATTTGTTGCCGTTCAGTTGAGATTGGAATGATTTGTGGGTCTAAATTTCAAATAATTTTGAATGATTTTTTAAAACTTTAAAGTGCCCGATTAAAAATGTATGATTTTTCATAAAATATCAAGTTAGCAGGAATATGTACAATTATATAAAGAGGCTGAAAGGAAGCCATTCCAGTTATTGTATCGAATTAATCCAACCCAAGAAAAAATACATCATATCAGGTCATAAAATGCAACTTCTAGTTAACATTCAAGCATGGTTAAGTGTGTTTCAGGTAAATCTCCTCATGCAGGGGACTTTAAAACAATTTCCAATGCAAATTGATTGCAGTTCAGTTTCTGCTTCTGCAATACAGTGCATCTTTCGGAATATTATTTTATGCCAACTGATCTATACCTTGACTTTGAAGGAGAGTATTATGCAAATTCCTGATGAATCAAATTCAGCTCTGATCAATAGTCATAGAGTCAGAGTTATACAGCACAGAAACAGGCCCTTCGGCCCATCGTGTCCATGCCGGCCATCAAACACCTATCTATTCTAATCCCATTTTCCAGGCACTTGGCCTGTTGCCTTGTATGCTATGGCGTTTCAAGTGCTCATCTAAATACTTCTTAAATGTTGTGTAGTGATCAATTAAATTTGATGAAACATATAACTGAGGCATTGCCAGTAACGTTGTGAAATCATGTTCAAAAAGAGTACTATGTAACAGGTTTCCTCTGCTTGGAATTAGTTTAGTTTATTTTCCATTGTTTTCCTCTGAGATTTAATTACATTTTAACAAAGGCATTGGTGTAAACAGTAGAATGTCCAGATGTGGTGCGGATAGAGTGTACCCAAGAGTACAGAACATAATAAGGGGAATGCTTGATAGCAAGCAATGGAGGTTGTTAAACATTTTGTAAAAAGCTTCTAGGTCTTTGACCGTCTGATAGTTTATATTTATGTATGTTATTTAATTAGTGAAATACTGAGCACAAGTATATTTTTTGGGAAGCGTTACTTGAGTATCAGCATAGTGTAGTGTGTATTGTAACTGAATGTTGAACTTTGCATCAGGTAGATACTAATTGACTGTTTTCTGTTGGCTTAGGTGTTCCCTTGCCTTGCCAGTTTTGTAGTCGATTAGTCATGACCGTGAACAGTGGTTAGTCATTGAGGTGTTGTGTCATGCTAACACTGACTGTGTTACATGCTGCCCCTTATGTTCCTTTTATTGAGTAGCATACAAATTAACTGGCGTCTCTTGACGGTTTATAGTAACCAAAGCTCCACTTTGCTGGCGTGTGGCCAGTAACTAAAAAAGCAACCAACTATCGTATTCAAGGTTGAGTGTTTTTTTTAAACTTGCTGGTCTTCAAAAAAATATAAATATGATCTGAAATATCAAAAAAAAATTTTAAAAAGTACTTCGATGCTTTTTTTATTTTTCAGTAATTTTTTGTGTGTGAATTCATTGCCAGTGGATAGATTGTTACGAATTCTTCGTCCAGTTTCTCCTTGTTTAACTTTCATGTATCACCAACTTTGGTGTCACAGAGCTTCAAATGGATTGATTTCCTTTAGATCAATACTTGCTTGTAGTTGCACATCTAAACAGCAACTTGCATAACACAAACAAAGGATAGCATGATGTTTCAGCGTGTCAGTGATCAATACATCATGTCACCCCAAACCAAAACTAGCATGTGAATGTGCTCAACAGCTTGAAGGACCACGAGAAACAGTTGAGCTTTGTATTGTCAGTTGAAGTGCATAGAGTACGTGTCTGCTACCTCTCATCCAGTAGCTTAATTTACGCAAAGTCCAAAGTTATTTCCAGTATTCTCTTGAAAGGCATAAAAACATGCTGCTGTTCCATGTATGTAGACAGCATCTTCCCACTCACCGTGCCCCTCCGTCCCCAAAAAAAGTCAGTTTCATTTTGGTGACTCTTGTTCTTACCTTGCAGCCTAATTGCGCCATTAATGAAACCGAACTACCTGGTTGTTTTTTTTTAAATTTGTGAGTGGGTGTAGGCAATGAAGAGTACTGATTATTTAAAATGGGTCAGTTTTTCCACATAGTATAATCACAATGCCGATATTTATTTATTTAGCGATACAGCACTGAAACAGGCCCTTCAGCCCACCGAGTCTGTGCCGACCAACAACCACTCATTTATACTAGTCCTACATTAATCCCATATTCTCTACCACATCCCCACCATTCTCCTACCACTTACCTACACTAGGGGCAATTTACAATGGCCAATTTACCTATCAACCTGCAAGTCTTTTGGAGGTAGGAGGAAACCAGAGCACCCGGCGGAAACCCACGCAGACACAGGGAGAACTTGCAAACTCCGCACAGGCAGTACCCAGAACTGAACCCGGGTCGTTGGAGCTGTGAGGCTGCGGTGCTAACCACTGCATCACTGTGCCGCCCAACACATATACTGAACATTTTGACGGTTGAGTTACTCATGCCACTGAGTTTTTTTGGACCAATAAGTTGAGGAACCAACTAGAGAACAGTCCATCCTAGATTGGGTATTGTGTAATGAGAAAGGATTAGTTAACACTCTTGTTGTGCGGGGTCCCTTGGGCAACAGCGACCATAGCATGATAGAATTCTTCATTAAGATGGAGAGTGAGAGAGTTGATTTCGAGACTAGGGTCCTGAATCTAAATGATTGGATAGGCAATGGCTAGAATTTAAAGAGCGCGTGGATGAATTACAACAATTGTTCATTCCTGTCTGGCGCAAAAATAAAATAGGAAGGGTGGCTCAATCATGGCTTACGAAAGAAATTGGGGATAGTATTAGATCCAAGGAGGAGAAATATAAAATGGCCAGAACAAGCAGCAAACCTGAGGATTGGGAGCAGTTTAGAATTCAGCAAAGGAGGACAAAGGGATTGATTAAGAAGGGTAAAATAGAGTATGAGAGTAAGCTTGCAGAGAACATAAAAACTGACTGTAAAAGCTTCTGTAGATATGCAAAGAGAAAAAGATTAGTGAAGACAAATGTGGGTCCCTTACAGGTCAGAAATGAGGGAATTTATAATGGGGAAGAAAGAAATGGCAGACCAATTAAATATATACTTTGGTTCTGTCTTCACAAAGGAGGACACAAATTACCTCCCAGAAATGTTGGGGAACATGGGGTCTAGTGAGAAGGAGGAACTGTATGAACTCAGTATTAGTAGGGAAATGGTGTTAGAGAAATTGATGGGATTGAAGGCTGATAAATCCCCAGGGCCCAATCTACATCCCAGAGTACTTAAGGCCCTTGAAATAGTAGACGTATTGCTGGTCATTTTTCAAAATTCTGTAGACTCTGGAACAGTTCCAATGGATTGGAGGGTAGAGAGAAAACACGGAATTCTAGACTGGTTAGCCTGACATCAATAGTAGGGAAAATGCTAGAGTCCGTTATAAAAGATGTAATAGCAGAGCACTTGGAAAACAATGACCGGGTCGGACAAAGTCAACATGGATTTACAAAAGGGAAATCATACTTGACAAATCTATTGGAATTTAGTTTAGTTTAGAGATACAGCACTGAAACAGGCCCTTCGGCCCACCGAGTCTGTGCTGACCATCAACCACCCATTTATACTAATCCTACACTAATCCCATATTCCTATCACATCCCCACCTGTCCCTATATATTTCCCTACCACCTACCTATACTAGGGGCAATTTATAATGGCCAATTAACCTATCAACCTGCAAGTCTTTGGCATTTTTTGAGGATAGATAAGGGAGAACCAGTGGATGTGGTGTATTTAGACTTTCAGAAGGCTTTTGATAAGGTCCCACATGAGAGATTAGCGTGCAAAATTAAAGCACATGGGATTGTGGGGGTAAGGTACTGACATGGATAGAGAACTGGTTGGCAGACAGGAAACAAAGAGTAGGAATAAACAGGTCTTTTTCCGAGTGGCAGGCAGTGACTAGTGGGGGACTGCAGGGATCAGTGCTAGGACCCCAGCTATTCGCAATATATATTAATGATATAGATGAGGGAATTAAATGTAATATATCCAGGTTTGCAGATGGCACAAAGCTGGGTGGCAGTGGGAGCTGTGAGGAGGATGCAGAGAAGCTCCAGTGTGATTTGGACAGGTTGAGTGAGTGGGCAAATACATGGCAGATGCAGTATAATGTGGATAAATGTGAGGTTATCCACTTTGGTAGTAAAAACAGAAAGGCAGATTATTATCTGAACAGCGATAGATTGGGAAAGGGGGAGGTGCAGCGACATCTGGGTGTCCTTGTGCACCAGTCACTGAAAGTAAGCATGCAGGTGCAGCAGGCAGTTAAGAAGGCAAATGGTATGTTGGCCTTCATAGTGAGAGGATTCGAGTACAGGAGCAAGGATGTCTTGCTGCAATTATATAAGGCCTTGGTGAGACCACATCTGGAATATTGTGTGCAGTTTTGGTCTCCTTATCTGAGAAAGGATGTTCTTGCTATGGAGGGAGTGCAGCGAAGGTTCACCAGACTGATTCCTGGGATGGCAGGACTGACGTATGAACAGAGATTGGGTCGATAGGCTTGTATTCGTTATAGTTTAAAAGAATGAGAGGGGATCTCATAGAAACCTCAAATTCTAACAGGACTTGACAGAGTTGATGCAGGAAGGATGTTCCCAATGGCAGGGGAGTCCAGGACGAGGGGTCACAATCTGAGGATAAGGGGTAAGCCATTTAGGACTGAGATGAGGAGGGATTTCTTCACCCAGAGAGTGGTGAACCTGTGGAATTCTCTACCACAGAAAGCAGTTGAGGCCAAATCATTAAATATATTCAAGAAAGAGTTGGATATAGTTCTTAGGGCTAAAGGAATCAAGGGATACGGGGAGAAAGCAGGAACAGGGTACTGAGTTTGGACAATCAGCCATGATATTGAATGGTGGTGCAGGCTCGAAGGACTGAATGGCCTACCCCTGCTCCTATTTTCTATGTTGCTATGTTTCCTCCTGGTTCAAGCTTGGATGGTTTACTCATACTTGTAGCATAATTAATACAAATCCTGTTTGTCGAGAATAATTACTGCAGTTACTTGTATGCAGTGTGAGAACCACACTGACCTGGGTTGGCATAGCTGAGGCTGCCTTTCTGCAGATGGACTTAACTTTTTAGGCACGGACACAAAGGGCTGAATGGCCTCCTTCTGTGCCGTAATTTTTCTGTGGTTCTATTCAAAGGTAGAATGGCAAGTGTTGTGGGGCAGCAGCAATAAGCAGTTCAGGAGCTCTATTACTTGACATCCGCAGCTTTATTTTATTAGCTGCTGGAATGTGCAGCTTCTCAATGAAAGGCTGCCATAAAAGTCTTTTTAAATAGAGCCTGGAAGAAATGGTCAGCAATTTGCTAACTTGGTAGTTATGACACAAATGGGGTCATGCTATGGGTTTGCTTGGATTATGTTTTTATTTACCTTTTCTCCTGGTTGAAGTATAGTAAAAGTTGAAGTTTGTGCATTTGAAGGGTAATGCTGCATATAGTTGAATATTAAACAAACTGCACTCAACTAGAGGAAGTCTACAGAAAACCCTGTAATTCAAACTTTCCAGTAAATTACCGCATGATCTTCATCAATTAAATAACCCTGGAATTCAGTCTGTGCTTGTGTACTGCTTACATCTTGGTATTCACAAGGTTTGTGTGAAGGGCAGTTTCAAACACAGATATTAGTAGAGGACACATTGATTTTACTGTCAAACTTTAATTCAATTACTATCCCATAACATGAGTAATGTAACTGTTTTCTTCAGTTTAGTGAATTCAAAGTGTAATGTGCACTGAAATTATTAACAATAGACAGACTAAATTTCCTTTCTGAATTTTCAAACAAGAGTAGGATGTTAATCTAATACTAACAGAGACCGCAAAACATTTGCAGTCAAATTAGTATCTTTGTTGGAACAGTACTTCATTAAATACAGGATTTCTAGTTATTCTTTCACTAAAGACTAACGGAATCAAAACTAAATCAAAAACAGGCCTGGGAATATAAATAAAAATGTTGTCTAACGTCTGTCCTTGTGACTTGTTTGTAGTCATTTGAGTATGAAAGTCTAATTGGGAACTGTTTTCTCCTGAGTTGAAAAGGCAGGTTTACATCTGATGGGCTCGACATCATTTGAGGAATAAACACACTACAGGTTGGATGCCCAAAATGCGGCACCCTCGGGAGGGAGACCTCCCGACATCTAATTTCTGCAGTAATTCTATCTTCTTGGCCATAGACAATGAATTATGCTTCCTTTTTGCAGTGCTACCCATGGGGGTATCTGCTGGCTTTTTTGACATGATTGCGATGGCAAAAAACACAAGAAGTCAGAGGTTGGGTGGTTCAGGCAGGGTCAAGCGTTGTTCAGGTCGACTCAGAATGCGGGAACTAGAACTAGCGCCTAACCGACTTGTCCCGGTATTTGGATAGTAAGTCTGAATTTTACTTAACAGAATATCAAATGGAATATTTTTTTAAATGTCCGGTTTTTGGACAGTTCCGGTTTTTGGACAGCCGGATTTTGGTTGTCCAACCTGTATTTCTTGAAATCTGCCTGTTTATAATCTCAGCATTTATCATCGTAGAAAACAGCTTCCTGACTACCGATCTAGTTCTATGACAAAGGCCTTGTTTAGGATTCAAGTTTCGTAGCAACATTATAACTGCTCCTTCCTCGAGTTTAAGCTTGTGCGGTGCCATGCCCATTGGAGTTAGACAGTGTAGAAATTCTGGAGGGTACTGTTGATGTGGTGTTTTACCATGGCCAAAACTCAGTTGTTTTAGCCATAATCTTGCATGGAGTTGTCTTTGTCCTATAGCTGAGTCTGTGTCTACCTTTAACATTGTAAAATGTTTTCTGCTTAAAAATACACTTTAAGGTGCAGCATACATAAAAGCATAATGTGCCTTTAAAAGGCTTTTTGAAGCAGTTAACTAACATGTCATAGATTAAATCTTTCACCGAGGATGCGGTCTTCAAATCAGGGCAAAAAATATTTTAAGTTGGCTTTAGTTACACGTTCGTAGTTTTAATTTCTTTTGAACATTCAGAAGTACATTGCTATGCTGCAGGATATATATAAAAAGTGTATAAAGCAACATCTAAATGATGTACTTCCTTTGGCCCATATAAAAGCCACTCGTATAGGATCATTTGATTGCATGATGTTTTTCAACGCTGTGCGACTTATGTTTTACTGGTACTTTCCAGAGATATTTCAGTGGTTTAAACATTTCCCATCTGATTTTTTTCTTTAAAAAGTGATGAGCTATGCTTCTTTATATATAATTGGTCGCATGCACAAGTGCAAGATGAATGCATTGAACTTGTGCTTTTTAAAATTGCTGTTAATGGGGAAAAATAATAAATACTTTGAGACTAATATTTCACATATCTTCAATGTTTTAGGACCTTTATTAATACAGTACATTATTTCAGGTGAATTGACTCTTAAAGCTACCCTGTTTTTGTACTGTGGGCAGGTTTTAGAAATGGACTGCATTTATATCAATGTCTCAAAGTGCTTCACACCATGGATTATCTACTGGAATGCAATCACTGTTGCTACACATGCAAATGTGGCAACAATTCTGTGCAAGCAGCTTCCTATGTATAGTAGTGATGCAGGTAAGCAGGAGTGGGTAGAGGTAAAAGAAACAAAGGGGAAAAAAAAGTCAACATTATTGCCAACAGGCGTGAGTGGCTGGTACCCGACCTGCTTCTCATATAGCAGATGTAGTGGTTTTGGAACCACGTGTTGAAATTCCCAAATGATTGGGAAATTGTTTTTGATTTTCTTTTAATTTGAGTTCCATAGCTGTCCAGGAAACTAAACATGTAAGAGATGATTAGTTGCTTCAATATCTGCACAGGGAGGAGCAAAGGGGTTTGATTTGTGAGGGAATGCAAATGACAGCAGACTTGCAGTTTTCCACTGTAGATGCAACTCCCAAATATAAAGGAGTTACGTCCAGAGTCTGATAACATTACAGACCCTGATTTCCATAGGTGTTGCAGCCCATCAGCAAATTAAGTATATGGTAGTGCCTGTTTAATTCCATGCTGACAAGTCATTTCTGAGTCGGATGTTTCTGGGACTTGAGTACATAATGTAGGCCTGTAATTCAGTCCAGTAATATAGGGCTGATGAGATGTTTAAATCAAGGCTGCACTTCTTTGCTTGGAGGTTAACGGTCCCATGGTACCTTTTGGAGAGGTGCTAGAAGTTCTCTTCAGAATCCTAACCAACATTTATCCCGCATCCAGCATTACCATACCTGGGATAACCGTTCCTTCATAATTTTTTTGGTCGTGGAACCTTGCTGTGTGTAACTGTTTTCCTACATAAAAATAGTGACTCCCTTTAAAAGTAAAGTGCTCCTGTAAAATGCTATAGGATATCCTGAACATGAAAGACACTATGCAAATGAGGTCTTTAAAAAAAAATTTATTGCATGTAATTTGCCTTTTTATAAATAGGACAGCATTTCATTTTATAGATTTATTTTCCTTTTTGGATTGGGAAGCAGTCATTATGACACTCGAATGCCACACCCTCACATTTCCACATGTCCTGCGCCTGGCCTCCATTATTGGAACCAGCCTAAGAATTGCACTGAGGTTATTTTATTATCTTTTTGTGTGTTTGGATCCCAGGGGAGCTATCATGAGCTATGCATGTTGGTGTTGGCTGCATCTCTTTAGCTGCTGCCATTAATGTTGCTTTGGAGATTGAAGGCAGTACTCACACATGGAACTAAACTCCACTGGTTCGTCTTCAATAAGTTGAAAGCAGTAAATTCACCTGTAAACTACTTTTAAATTGTTTTTGTGCCACTGACTCTTGAAACATTGTCGCCAGCACCAAACATAAGGTGTACTCATTAGATTAGTTTAAGGCACAGGTCATAACTAAACCTGAGTTTACATTATGTTGTTTATCTGGCCCCAGTAAATGCACCAATACAACAGCAGCATGATTCCTGGGGCATCCTGAGAATGCAAAATGTGCTGTGTAATTTAATTTGTTCTTTATCCATTCACATCTGCTACACTATCAAAACTAATCTGCACATGTGGCACAGATGTGGGTATGCTTTGCAGCAGATTCATATGGAAACTCCCTGCACAAGTAAGTAAGTATGAGAGAGATGCACACTTGGGATACTGTCTTGAGACCTGGGCCACAATTTAAAGCTGGTTTCAATAACAAGGACAACGGCAGATTAGCAGTGTAAATGGACTATTAGCAGGAATTCCTGACTTGCATTTGTTTCAGGGTTGTTGGCAGGAAATGAGTTAAGCACTTTTGGTTTTCGTTTTTTGTGTCTTAGTTTTAACATTTCAAACAAAAGATGAAAGCTCAGGATGCAATTCCTGTAACAATGAGATGAACTGCTTCCCTGAAGTTCCTCTGGTTCAATTAGATTGCCAAAAGGTGTCTGGTCAAGTTAACAGTCCTTGAGTTAGCAATGGCAGCCTAGTTCTTGCTCAATGGAAATGTGAATGAACCTGTTCTCATGAATGCTGTTAGCTTTTGACACCTGTGTCTGACATTGAAACCGTTGATATGTTCTTAAAGCCTTTGATGGCACAGCAGTTTAAAAAAAACAAATAGAATTGTAATCAGCACAGGAAGCCGTAAAATTCTTCCTTTTTTCTGAGGTGTTTGGCATGGTGCCGTGGATCTGTGTGTCATTACATGGAGTGCTGGCCATTCCTGTTCCTTCAATTCCAGTTGTTAACTTTTCCTAAAAGCTAGACAAATGAATGTTGAAATGGGACATACCCTTTCAAAATGTTTTTTTTCTGAACACAAAGTTTAGTTAGAAGGAAATTGCATTAAGTAAGCTCTGCAGCAAATATAATCACAGAAAATAATATTTAGCTGTCAATACATTATTCATTCTGAGCATGTCAGTCAGAATGACCTTTAATGTAAAATAATCAGTTGTCCAGTGAAGCTTTGCGGCCATCCTCATTGTAATCCAGTGACCTGTTTCCTCAATCAATCAAAGCAGTTTTTAAATGTGGAATTGAAGCTTGAAATTAAATCAGATGGTTACTCAGAAATAAAGTAAATATTGGAGATAAGCCCACCTAAATGTTGAACAAAAGCAGTCTCCCAACAGGACTTTTATTTTTCAGTATTGAATAAGTGTACAGTAAAAACAGCTGTATGTGTAGTATACAATTCCACATCTATTTCTGGATACACCTTGACTATATACTGTAATTTTGTAATGATGAGGAATATTTGCCATGGAAAGTAAGTTTCAAATTTTGTGAAATGAATCTGTTTCACAGAAGTGCAGTAGTTTTTTTTCGCACACGGCACAATTAGAAATTAGGTCAGATGAATTGGGGAAATTGACGTTTTTCCACAGCAGTACTTTGCTCTCCCTTCTGAATTTTTGTTCTGTTTTGTTTTCTCATGTATTTTATTCCTTTTTTGTCTGCCTGGTCTAACACCACTACTTCAGCTGAGAAAATGGGCATGCAGCCTACTCCCAGACTACTGCCACATGCCACTGCGCTCGTCTCAGAGGTGCCAGGAACTGTCCATGAGCAAGTCTCCCTTCCAGTTTTGCTTTCCACCCTCTGCCATTGGATGATATCAGAACCATTGCCTATGTAGTTTTTTTTTATTCGTTCATGCGATGTAGGAGTCACTGGTTAGGCCAGCATTTATTGCCCATCCCTAATTGCTCTTGAGAAGGTGGTAGTGAAGTGCCTTCTTGAACCACTCTGCAGTCCATGTTGTATAGGTACTCCTCAGTACTGTTAGGAAAGGAGTCCCAGGATTTTGGCCCAGCTACAGTAAAGGAATGGCAATATAGTTCCATATCAGAGTGGTGTGTGGCTTGGAGGGGAACTTGCAGATGGTGGTGTACTTATGCATCTGCTGCCTTGGTCCTTCCAGGTGGTAGAGGTGGATTTAGAAGGTGCTGTTGAAGGAGCATTGGTAAGTTACTGCAGTGCATCTTGTAGATAGTACACACTACTGCCACTGTGTGTCGGTGGTGAAGGGGTGAATGTTGAAGGTGGTGAATGGGGCGTCAATCAAGTGGGCTGCTTTGTCCTGGATGGTGTCGAGCTTTTTGTGGCGTAAAGTGAAAACCTAGCATTAAAGATCGAGGAAATTTAGGCACAAGTGTGTTACACACATAATTATGCTGCACCCAGATTTAGTCACCCTTTTACCCTCTTATTGGTTTTTCGTTGGGCCTGGATTGTTTATGCTGATTTTCATGTGTGACATTTTTATATTCTGGTGAATGTTACTGAAATGCACAGGAATTTTTTGTGTAAATAGACCAGTAAAATATGTCCTTGAATAGGTGTAACTTCCCAATTACAACTTCCCCAATTGAATAAGTTAAAACATGCTCCAGCCAGTCTCCTGATTGTTTGTTTATATTGGCAAGAATCTTTTATATGGTGTTTAAAATCAAAATGGAAGATCTAAAGCTTGCAGATCACTTGACCAGATGGGAATATTGGAGAATCGTAGAGAAAATAGAGAAATGCTTTAGTTTGCAAAAGAATAGGCTTTGGTTGATATTTTACGTTATGTGATGGATGAAGAAGCAAGAGTGTATAATTGTATGTATGATTGGGAGGATTAATGGAAACTGATTTTGTTAATGGACAAGTTTGAGAAATATTTTACACCTCCGAAGAATACTTCATATGAAGATGAGTATGATATCTGTTTCTAAGCTCCATGCATAGACCACCTCACTAAAGGCAGCATTACAACTGAGACGGCAGCTGATAAAGTCAGAGAGTACTAACTTAAGAGAAAAATTCTAGATCAACAGAAAGCACTTAATATAACAGAGAAGCAAAAGCTATCTACACAGCTAAAACCTTGTGCAATACCAGTATCCCAGAAAGTGATAAGTTGGGTAGGATGCTACGATCAAATAAAAAGAAAAATGAGATCTATCTGTGGTCAACAAAGATCATAGATTGTAATTGCTGTTCTTCTTCATATGAGTTTTTTTTTCTAAAGAAAAGCAATCAGGTTAAAGATCTATTTTTTGGATGTGATTCACATAGATGATAATGAATGAACCTCGAGGTAAACGACAGAACTGTTCATTTTAAGCTCAACACAGGAGCTCAAAGTAATGTCATGTCACAAAGTAACAAACTAAATATGAACTGAGCAAGTCTAACTAACTTAAAATTGGTGGTGTACTCTGGCCAAAATACTAACACACAAAAAAAAAATGTAATGAGGTGTACGAACATAAAGACAATGATCAAGGTTTAGAATTCTAAATTCCGGAATAGCGAATTCAGGCAATCCTTATACTTTGAGTATGCTGACAGCTAGGATTGAACAACACAATTAATGCCGTCACTAACTATAAATGCCTAAAAGCAATGGAAGTATGCTGTGGTATTTAGAGGCATAGGGATTTACAGGACTGGAAAAAAACCTTTTGTTATCTATCTAGCCTGTCCCAGTGTCATTATTGAAAGGTTTGGGAAACAGATCAGAGCACAGATTCAAATGATAGTCACCCATCTACCAAGGTAAGTAACAGTATCACTGTGATAAAACTTTGCAATGGGCTAAATAGAATGGAGAAGTTTGTTATAATAAAGTCAAAGATCCAAAGTGTGCCAGCAATATGAGAACACTAGTTATGCCAAACACTGAGTGGGAATTGAATGAAGCCATAGAGTGAGAACATTATCCAAAATAGTTCATAAAGGAAATGGTGTCATGGCTATCAAATGCCCTAAATCTTTAGCATCTTAATCGACCTGAATTAAGTTAGTAGTGGAAAAAGTCACTCACAGAAGGACTGCAGGTGGGGAAAGATGCAGGCATTCAAATGTGTGGGGAAAAAACATCCACCAAAAATGATCTGGAGAAATATCTTGGTATGGTTGATTATTTAGGCAGGTTCCTGTTGAGTTACATAGAGTGCCAGCTTGTCAGAATACGAGAAAACAACCTGAAAAAATACATGGCATGACATTGGAGTGAGGAGCATGGTGGGGAGAAATGTTTGATGTTAGAAAACCTTGTGCCGAAATAGTCAAGATGATCAAGCCAATGAGGATTAGTGTTGATGCTTCCAGTTCAAGAATGGGTGTAGCATTACTACAAGAGGAATAAGCCATGAAGTTTGCATCATGTTCATTTACATCATCTCAACTGTGTCCAAGTAGTAACTTGCAGCTGTACCCTTAAGTTCCATCAATATTCTTATTAAATTTTGTGGTGGAAAGGGACTATGATCCCTTAAAATTATATAAAAGTCCATGAAACCCTATTCAAACTATAGAATATGTATAGAACTTCCACATGTCATCTTTGATGACATTCAACAAATTTTTTAAGTCAATTTTTATCTGATTTTTGGTCTGTAGCTCGTGTGACACACATACGCAATAAATGCAGTTTGTGATTTTAAGAAGATATTTCCCATTCTTTGAAAGTCAAATATTGCATCTTTTTTCTACATTCTGGCGCCAGTCTAAGATTAAAACCTGTCAGTGCTTGATTGTTTCTTCCTTGCTGCTGGAGGCAAAGCACCAACAGCAATGACTAAACTGGTAGCACTGGATTCCATGGGCCAAAATTTTATTCTTCCCAGTCGTTATACTAACACTGAGAATGAGCTTTCAGGCTGCCAGTGACAAGTCTGCTTTGCTGGTGTTCTGATTTCCATCTTGCAAAGTAAACAGGGTGAGTACAGAGTACCACAGCCGTATAATATGTTACGGAATCATTTCCAGTGTTAGGCGCACCACTGTATAAACAGGACATGCAATCATCTTTCATCGGCATGGGATGTCAGGTTGTCTTTATGTCCCAGTTAAATTTCATAGAAATGAAAGATATTAGATAATTTTACAAAAAGCCTAGCCTTGGCGGTTAATAAATACAAGAGTTATTTATATTGATAATTTCATAGTATATTTGAGCCAACAACAAATGCTTTCATTTATATCGTGATTTTTCATGTACCAGAACATTCCAAGTCAGATTTGCAAGTTGGGTGAGGGGCGGAGAGAGTGCATAGATGGAGCTTATCAAAAGGCATGTTCAAAGAGAACTTTTGACTGTTTTTGAAGGTGGGATGAGAGGTTTCGGAATACAATTCCAGAGTGCAGGGATGTGAAAGCTAGGTGGAGACTAGTAGAGCAGAATTGAAAGAGCGCAAGTTGTGTAGTGGGTCTTTGAGACAGAGAAAATTGTAGCGATAGAGTGGAGCTAGGCCATGGAGGGATTTGAAGACCAGGAGGAAGATTTTGAAGTTGCCATGCTAGGGAATGGGGAAACTGTAGCACATTATTTCCCTTTCCAGCAAACAATTCCCATCAGGCGTTTTTTTTTAAGTGTCCCTTGGGTGGCTGCATCTTACTGTGAGGAACTAAATCATGCCCAAGTATTGCGTGTATTAAGCTGCATCTATATTGGATATAATGTTTTCTCTTTGCTGTCAATTTAACATTGACTTTTGGGGAGAATGCTGTAGAGCATGTCAGAATTCATGATTACTTCTGTTTTGTCCAGGGAAAACAATTGTTGTAAGAAACTAGAAGTATTAGAGTAGTGATATGGATGGAGCCTATGAGGTATCGAAGATGAAAATTGCTTTAGAGAACGAGCTGTGTTGCTTACAAGACTGCCATTTTAACATCAACTGTTGTAGTTGTCAAAGGCAATTTCTGCTGAATTGAGGTCATATTTACATAATGTGTAAAATTCTGATAAATTATTGAGGTGTATGCATTAGCAAAAGCCATATTAGTAGATCATCATTGAAGTAATATCGTCTGTTTTGTGTCAAGTGTGCTTTTACTTGACCTTTATTGCCTTTCAACCATCTCCTGATGGAAACCTTACAGTACATTTTGAGCAACCTTAATGAGAGTTGTGGAAGGAGGGCCATTTTCAGCTAAGGTGCTTAAGATTAATAGAGGTTAAGCCTAATGTGTTATAAACTTTAAAATGTTCAAACCTTGTGACTTGATCATAACTGGATAGCTAAACAATCTGTTAACAGATTTCCCCTTTTGACGTTGAGTAATTTTTCTACAAAGTTGAGTTCTTATTTAAAATAAATGCATCTTTTTTGATTTCTATTACTAATTTATTAAATAATTCTCCTGATTGGTTATTCAAAAATCAAATTTTGTTTTTAATGGCTGCAATAGCCATAGCAATGAAATATGAATGCAATGTGTACTAATCGTTTGCATCCTCTGGTAAAATAACCTTAATACTTTATATAGTTCAATACAGCTGCAAAATTTAGTATTAATTGTTGCATTTCATCAGTTTTCCACAGTGAATTTAGAACCAGAGATGGGATGTGAAGATAAATTTGGTACCAAAAATTCCAGTTCTTAATTATTGGGTCTGGAAAGTCTAAATTATGAATGATCAGTCATAGTCATTTACGGCACAGAAGGAGGCCATTTGGCCATTTGTCCATGCCAGCTCTCCGTGGAGCAGTCCAGTCAGTTCCACTGCCCTGCTCGGTCCCCGTAACCGTACAAATTTCTTTCTTTCAAGTGCCCGCCCAATTTCCTTTTGAAATCATTGCTTCTGCTTTCACCAGCCTCGTGGGCAGCGAGTGCCAGGTCACTACTACTCACTGTGTAAAAAAAAAAGTTCTTCCTCCTAACGGCACAGTGGCGCAGTGTTTAGCACCGCAGCCTCACAGCTCCAGGGACCCGGGTTCGATTCTGGGTACTGCCTGTGCGGCGTTTGCAAGTTCTCCCTGTGACCGCGTGGGTTTTTGACGGGTGCTCCGGTTTCCTCCCACAGCCAAAGACTTGCAGGTTGATAGGTAAATTGGCCATTGTAAATTGCCCCTCGTGTAGGTAGGGGATATGGGATTACTGCACGGTTCGTATAAATGCATGGTTGTTGGTCGGCACAGACTCGGTGGGCCGAAGGGCCTGTTTCAGTGCTGTATCTCTAAATAAATAAATAAATTGTCCCTGCATCTCCTGACCAGAACTTTCAATCTGTAACCCCCAGTCAGTGTACCACCACCAGTTAATAGTGTTAGGGTCTGAAGTTTCTGTTAATGGATGATAAATACCCGGTAGTTCAAGATAATAGGGTGAACAAGTGTTGGATGTCAATTAGTTAATTATATTCAAGTTTATATATAAAGAGCCAGCCAGCACTGCCTGTGGGGGGTGTTTGGAGAGCAGAAGTAAGCTCAGTGGTTTTTGTCAAGGTTCATCCCAAGCAGCTCTGTAACACAGGAGTCTGTGCTCTACAGGCTGTTCCCAGGGACGCACACCGAGACAAACATCAACTGCTGCTGGAGGACTATCAATTCGGTGAAAGACGCCCTTTGGTCTGCCCGAAACTTGCTGGTCTTCCAGCGCAAAGAGTTGTCCACCACCGAATGTTGCAGACTGGCACATTCCAAGGTCCAGGACTACGTGCTGAGGGACGCACTAAAGCTTGGGGCAGCCGCAGCAAAGGCTCAATGGGGAAAGACCACAGTGTAAGGTTCCCCCACCAAGCTGGACTGAGGGGCTGGATCAATGGGAAACCCCTCGAACTGTATCGTTAATATTCTCAATTGCTGTAAATGTAAAACTGTAATTGACATGACAATTGTGAAACGGAAGGGTTGGGAAGAAACTCATGACAGTATTGAAGGAAACTGATCTCCCTTGCAATGTTTGTATTTTTTGGTGCTGTTTGGAAACTGTTTGGCAATGTAATTTTTACAGATGTTTATGAATAAAGTATATTTTGGAAATAAAAAAAAAGGAATAATCTCCTCCAAAGCATCCAAGTCTTAAGTCTCAGTGTCGTCTTCACAAACAGGCTTGGAAATTTCTCTAACAAATAGGACCAGTTTTTCCTTGTCTACCTTATCTAAGCTTGTCATAATCTTTTACACCTCTATCAAATCTCCCCTAAATCTCCTTTTGCTCTAAGGAGAAAAAACCCAGCTTTTCCAACCTAACCTTGTAATTAAAATCCTCCATCCCTGGAACCATTCTAGTAAATCTCCTGTGCGCCATCTCGAGGACCCACTTGTCCTTCCTGAAGTGTGGTGACCAGAACTGGATGCAGTACTCTAGTTGGGGCCTAACCAGGCCTAACTTCCCTGCTTTTGTACTCAATGCCTCTATTTGTGAAGCCCAAGATAGAATCATAGAAAGTTTATGGCACAGAAAGAGGCCACTTGGCCCATCATGTCTGTGCCAACCGTAAAATGAGCCACCGAGTCCAATCCCACCTTACAGCATTTGGTCCGTAGTCCTGCAGGTTACGGCACTTGAGGTGCATATCCAGACACCTTTTCAATGAGTTGAGGGTTTCTGCCTCTACTACTCTTTCAGCAGTGAGTTCCAGACCCCCACCACCGTCTGAGTGAAAAAATATTTCCTCATCTCCCCTCTAATCTTTCTACCAATCACTTTAAATCTATGCCCCCTAGTCACTGACCTCTGCTGAAGTAAATAGACCCTTCACCTCCACTCTATCCAGGCCCCTCATAATTTTGTACACTTCAATCAAATTTCCCCTCAGCCTTCTTTGTTCCAAGGAGAACAACTCCAACCTATCCAATCTTTCCTCAAAGCTGCATTTTTCCAGTCCCGGCAAAATCCTCGTAAATCTTCTCTATACCCTCTAGTGCAATTACATCCTTTCTGTAATGAGGTGACCAGAACTGCACGCAGTACTCAAGTTGTGTCCTACCCAATGATTTATACAGTTTCAGCATAATGTCCCTGCTCTTATATTCTATTCCTCGGCTAATAAAGGAAAGGATTCCATATACCTTCTTAACCACCTCATCGACCTGTCCTGCTACTTTCAGGCATCTGTGAACATTCACTGCAAGGTCCCTCACTCCCTCTATACTTCTCAGTATTCTCCCATTAATTGTGTATTCCTTTGCTTTGACCTCCCCAAATGCATCACCTCACACTTCTCCAGGTTGAAATTCCATTTGCCACTTTTCTGCCCACCTGACCATTCCATCGATATCCTCCTCGCTATCTACCAAACGGCCAATCTTTGTGTCATTGGCAAATTTCTTGATCATGTCCTCTAAATTTAAACCAAATCGTTAATATATACGACAAAAATCAAGGGACCCAGTACTGAGCCCTGCGGAACTCCACTGGAAACAGCCCTCCAGTCACAAAAACATGTGTCAACAATTACCCTTTGTTTCTTGCCACTGAGCCAATTTTATATCCACCTTGCTACTTTGCCCTGGATCTCATGGGCTTTTATTTTTTTAACCAGCCTACTATTGGGACCTTGTCAAAAGCCTTGCTAAAATCCATGTAGACCACATCAACTGCACTCCCTCATCAATCTTTCTTGTTACTACTTCAAAAAATTTGATCGTTAATCATGCAAGATCTTCCCTTAACAAATCCATGCAGGCTATCTTTGATTAATCTGTGCCCTTCTAAGTGACAGTTGATCCTGTCTCTCAGAATAGATTCCAGTAATTTGCCCACTACTGAGGTTAGACTGACTGGCCTGTAATTATTCAGTCTATCCCTCGCTCCCTTTTTAAACAGGTACAACATTAGCAGTCCTCCAATCCTCCGGCACCACACCTGTATCCAGTGAGGATTGGAAAATAATGAACAGACCTTCTGCTATTTCCTCTCTGGCTTCTTTTAACAGCCTGGGGTACATTTCTTCCAGCCCCGGTGATTTATCCACTTTCAAGGATGTTAATCCCATTAATACTTCTTCTCTGCCTTTGTTTATCACATCCAATACTTCACACCCCTCTTCCTTAACTACAATATCTTCATCGTCCCCCTCTTTTGTGAAGACAAATGCAAAGTATTCATCTTCACCCTTACAACTACTTTTTTGGTCTTTTATGGGCCCTACTCTTTCCTTAGTTATCCTCTTACTCTTAATGTGTTGATAAAACATCTTTGGGCTCACCTTGATTTTGCTTGCCAATATTCTTTCATGCCCTCTCTTAGCTTTCCTAATTTCCTTTTTGATTTCGCCCCTCAACTTTCTATACTCGTCTCGGCTTTCTGCAGTACTGAATTCTTGGTGTTGGACATAAACTTTCCTTTTCTGCCTTATCTTACCCTGTAACCTCCTTGACATCCATGGGACTCTAGATTTGGCTGTCCCATCCTTTTTCTTTGTGGGAACATGTTTACTTTGAACCCATTGAATCTCCCCTTTGAATGCCTACCACTGCTCTGACACTGATTCACCTTCAAGTAGTTGTTTCCAGTCCACTTTCGCTAAATCACTCCTCAGCTCAGTAAAATTGGCCTTGCCCCAATTGAGAACTCTAACCCCTGTTCTGTCCTTGTCCTTTTCCATAATTATGTTGAAACTGACTGAATTATGATTGCTACCACCAAAATGCTTTCCCACTGCCACGCCTTCCACCTGCCCAACTTTATTTCCTAAAACTAAGTCCTCTCTTGTTGGATCTCAATATGCCCTGCCACCTTCAAAGATCCATGCACATGCACGCCCAGATTCCTCTGTTCCTGCACACACTTTAGAACTGTGCCATTAAGTCTATATTGCCTCTCCCTATCCGTTCTGCTAAAATGCATCATCTCACACTTCTTGGTATTAAATTCCATCTGCCACTTGCCTGCCCATTCTGCTAGCCTATCTATGTCCTGTTGCAGGCGATTCGTATCATCCTCACTGTTTGCCACTCCTCCAAGTTTGGTATCATCAGCAAATTTTGAACTTCTACTCTCTATTCCAAGATCCAAGTCATTTATATAGAGTGAAAAAAAAAGCAGTGACACTTGGGGAACACCACTGTCTACCATCCTCCAGTCTGAAAAATAACCATTTACCACAACTCGCTGTTTTCTGTCCTTAAGCCAATTTTTTATCCAGTTAGCCACTGACCCTCCTATTCCATGAGCCTCAATTTGGTTAACCGGCCTTTTATGTGGTACTTTATCAAACGCTTTCTTAAAAGCCATATAGACAACATCCACTGCATTCCCTACATCAACCTTCTCTGATACTTCATCAAAAAAATAATTTAGATTAGTCAAGCACGATCTGCCTTTTACAAATCCATGCTGGCTATCTTTAACTCAAATCTCTCCAAGTGCCAGTTGATTTTTTTTTTCCCCCATGATTATTGTTTCTAAGACCTTACCGACTGCTGATGTTAGAATAACTGGCCTGTAGTTGCTAGGATAAAAACAAAATACTGCAAATGCTGGAAATTTGAAATAGAAACAAGAAATGCTGGAAATACTCAGCAGGTCTGGCAGCATCTGTGGAGAGAGAGAAGCACAGTTAACGTTTCAGTTCTGATGAAGGTCACCTGCCAGACCTGCTGAGATATTACTGTAGTTGCTAGGACTGTCCTAACACCCTTTCTTGAATTGGAAGTTTACGGCAAGCCCTTCCACAATCTCCACCCCTACTTCCTTTGGCAAGCTGGGATGCAAGCTATCCAGACCAGGTGACCTATCTCCCCTAAGTATAGCCAACCTTTCCAGTACATCCTGCCTATCAATTTTTACCCTATCAAGGGCAGACGGTGGCGTAGTGGTAATGTCACTGGACTGGTAATCCAGAGACCAAGGCTAATACTTTGGGGACACAGGTTCAAATCCCACCACGGCAGCTGGTGAAATTTAAATTTAATTACAGTAACAGCTTTGTAATCTGGCACTTTACCAACCGGCAAGCTCTATTATCCGTAATTTCCAAAATCTCCCGAAACAAATCTCAATTGTAGTAACCGGAATCCATCCAGCACCTCCAGTCAATGCTCTCCCGGGCTGAGTTTTCCCAATCGATTGTTCTTGGCATTAGTTAGTGATGCTGTAAATAGTCATCTTCGTGGCACTGCATTTGTGCATCTTCTTGTACTTTCAATGTAATCATTTCTCCTAAACTTAAACCATTTATATTGTATTGCCTTGATCAGTACAACTCTTGATTAACTGGAATTTTCGATTATCTGCACCTCTCAGGTGCGGCACACACCGGATAACAAAGCTTTTACTGTAATGAATGAATGAACTAATTAATTTTAAAAATCTGAATTTGAAAGCTAGATTATGAAACTACTATCGATTGTTGTAAAAACCCATTTGCTTCACTAAAATTCTTTCGGGAAGGAAATCTGCTGTCCTTACCTGGCCAAGATGTGACTCCAGTCCGCAGACGTGCGGTTGACTCTTAACTGCCCTCTGAAATGGCCAGCAAGCCACTCCGTTGTTCCAAACCACTGTAGAAAAGTTGAAAATGAATGAAACCGGACAGAGGACTTGGCATCAACCTAGGCACTGGCAAATCCAGCCCTGCATCCTGCAAAGTCCTCCTTACCAGCATCTGGTGCCAAAGTTGTGAGAGCTGTCGAACAGATTAGTCAAGAAAGAGCCTGACATAGTCATACTCATGGAAACATGCCTTACATCCAGTGTCCCAGAGACCACCATCACCATTTCTGGTTATATCCTGTCCCACCAGCAGAACAGACTCACCAAATGTGGAGGCACAGTGGTATACAGTCAGGAGGCAGTTGTCCTGGGAGACCCCAACATTAATGCTTTACACCATGAAATCTCATGGCAACAGGTCAAAAATGGGCAAGGAAACCTCCTGCTGATAACTACCTACTGCCCCTCCCTCAGCTGATGAATCAGTACTGCTCCATGTTGAACACCACTTGGAAGAAGCACTGAGGGTGGCAAGGGCACAGAATGTACTCTGGGTTGGGGACTTCAATGTCCATCACCAAGAGTGGCTTGGTAGCACTATGACTGACGTAGCAGGCTGAGCGAAGGACATAGCTGCCAGACTGGGCCTGTGGCAGGTGGTGAGGGAACCAACAAGAGAAAAAAACCTACTAGACATTGTCCTCGCCAATCTACCTGTTGCAGATGCATATGTCCATGAACGTATAGGCAGGACTGACCACTGCGCAATCCTTGTGAAAATGAAGTCCCGTCTTCACACTGAGGATACCCTCCATCGTGTTTGGCACTACCACCGTGCTTAATGGGATAGACTCAGAGCAGATCTGGCAATCAGAACTTGGCATCCATGAGGCGCTGTGGACCATCAGCAGCAGCAGAATTGTATTCAACCACCATCTGTAACCTTTTGACCTGGCATATCCCCCACTCTACCATTACCATCAAGCCGGGGGACCAATCCTGGTTCAATGAAGAGTGCAGGAGGGCATGCCAGGAGAAGCACTAGGCATACCTAAAAGTGAGGTGTCACCTGGTGTAGCTGCAACACAGGACTGCTTGAATGTTAAACAGCGGAAGCAGCATGCAATAAACAGAGCTAAGCGATCAGACCGCCAAAGTCATTTGGCGGAATGTCTCATCACCAGAACTTTCAAACAAGCACCAAGACGTAGCTTGGCTGGTGGTGAGAAGGGCCCTCCCCGTCAGATCCTTCATGCACACCCGAAGTCTCGCCCCCTCCGCACAATGCCCCCGCGGTGGCTGTGGTGGGGAAGAGATGGTTGCCCACCTCCTCCTGGAATGTGTCTTCGCAAAGCAGGTGTGGAAAGAGATGCAGTGGTTTTTGTCGAGGTTCATCCCAAGCAGCTCTGTAACACAGGAGTCTGTGCTCTACGGGCTGTTCCCAGGGACGCACACCGAGACAAACATCAACTGCTGCTGGAGGACTATCAATTCGGTGAAAGACGCCCTTTGGTCTACCCCAAACTTGCTGGTCTTCCAGCGCAAAGAGTTGTCCACCACCGAATGTTGCAGACGGGCACATTCCAAGGTCCAGGCCTACATGCTGAGGGACGCACTAAAGCTTGGGGCAGCCGCAGCAAAGGCTCAATGGGGAAAGACCACAGTGTAAGGTTCCCCCACCAAGCTGAACTGAAGGGCTGGATCCATGGGAAACCCCTCGAACTGTATCGTTAATATTTTCATTTGCTGTAAATGTAAAACTGTAATTGGCATGACAATTGTGAAACGGAAGGGTTGTGAAGAAACTCATGACAGTATTGAAGGAAACTGATCTCCCTTGCAATGTTTGTATTTTTTGGTGCTGTTTGAAACTGTTTGGCAATGTAATTTTTACAGATTTTTATGAATAAAGTATATTTTGGAAATAAAAAAAAAAGCTAAGCGATCCCACAACCAACAGATCAGATCAAAATTCTTGAGTCCTGCACAACCAGTCCTGAATGGTGGTGAACAATTAAACAACTAACTGAAGGAGGAGACTTTCAACGTATTGTATTTGGCTTGGTTCTCACTTGAAGAATTCACCTGACATGCATCATACACCCTCGTTTTTTTTTTGTTTCAACATAATCTCTATCCCTCTTTGTCATCCAAAGAGCCCTGTTTTTGGTTCCCCTACCTTTTGCCCTTGTTGGAATGTACCTAGCCTGTACCTGAAGCATCTCTTCCTTAAAGATAACCCATTGTTCCATTACAGTTTTTCCCTGTCCGTCTTTGGTTCCATTTTACCCTTGTTCACTCCCTTCTCATCGCTTTGAAATGAGCCCTCTTCTTACCTTATTTCGTTCCTTGCTTTTCTGCATTGAGTGTAAACCAGGGTTGTCCAACCTTTTCATGTGGGGGAGCCACATGTAAATTTTTGTCCTACATAGGGGGTCGATGAGAGAACTTCAGAAAGATAAAGGCATTAGAAATTTAACTTGCTATAAATCAAAACAACATACCTGCATGTTTGTGAAAAAGCTTTTAATGAGAAGACTAATTTATTGACTTACTTTCTCATCACTATGTCAAACACTGATTTAGTGACCTAGCTGGCAATGTTTTTGCTTGTGTTATAGCCAGATGAGGAGGGGGTCTCAGCCTCCCCTTTTGCCCCATTCTCTGATTTGACTGCAACAGGGTTTATTTTTTTTTATACACAGTGATTAAACTTATCACCTAGAACTGTACTCCAGGGAGAATGCTGTCACTGAGACTGCCCTCAATGCAGCCCAGCCTCTACCAGTCATGGTTGAGCTGGACATACAGCCAACCAAATCGGAACTCAGTGATGCCATTGATTCCCTAGCCAGCGGAAAAGCCCCTGGGAAGGACAGCATTACCCCTGAAATAATCAAGAGTGCCAAGCCTGCTATACTCTCAGCACTACATGAACTGCTATGCCTGTGCTGGGACGAGGGAGCAGTACCCCAGGACATGCGCGATGCCAACATCATCAGCCTCTATAAAAACAAAGGTGACCGCGGTGACTGCAACAACTACCGTGGAATCTCCCTGCTCAGCATAGTGGGGAAAGTCTTTGCTCGAGTCGCTCTGAACAGGCTCCAGAAGCTGGCCGAGCGCGTCTACCCTGAGGCACAGTGTGGCTTTCGTGCAGAGAGATCGACTATTGACATGCTGTTCTCCCTTCGTCAGATACAGGAGAAATGCCGTGAACAACAGATGCCCCTCTACATTGCTTTCATTGATCTCACCAAAGCCTTTGACCTCGTCAGCAGACGTGGTCTCTTCAGACTACTAGAAAAGATCGGATGTCCACCAAAGCTACTAAGTATCATCACCTCATTCCATGACAATATGAAAGGCACAATTCAACATGGTGGCTCCTCATCAGAGCCCTTTCCTATCCTGAGTGGTGTGAAACAGGGCTGTGTTCTCGCACCCACACTTTTTGGGATTTTCTTCTCCCTGCTGCTTTCACATGCGTTCAAATCCTCTGAAGAAGGAATTTTCCTCCACACAAGATCAGGGGGCAGGTTGTTCAACCTTGCCCGTCTAAGAGCGAAGTCCAAAGTACGGAAAGTCCTCATCAGAGAACTCCTCTTTGCTGACGATGCTGCTTTAACATCTCACACTGAAGAATGCCTGCAGAGTCTCATCGACAGGTTTGCGTCTGCCTGCAATGAATTTGGCCTAACCATCAGCCTCAAGAAAACGAACATCATGGGGCAGGATGTCAGAAATGCTCCATCCATCAATATTGGCGACCACGCTCTGGAAGTGGTTCAAGAGTTCACCTACCTAGGCTCAACTATCACCAGTAACCTGTCTCTAGATGCAGAAATCAACAAGCGCATGGGTAAGGCTTCCACTGCTATGTTCAGACTGGCCAAGAGAGTGTGGGAAAATGGCGCACTGACACGGAACACAAAAGTCCGAGTGTATCAGGCCTGTGTCCTCAGTACCTTGCTCTACGGCAGCGAGGCCTGGACAACGTATGCCAGCCAAGAGCGACGTCTCAATTCATTCCATCTTCGCTGCCTTCGGAGAATACTTGGCATCAGGTGGCAGGACTATATCTCCAACACAGAAGTCCTTGAAGCGGCCAACATCCCCAGCTTATACACACTACTGAGTCAGCGGCGCTTGAGATGGCTTGGCCATGTGAGCCGCATGGAAGATGGCAGGATCCCCAAAGACACATTGTACAGCGAGCTCGCCACTGGTATCAGACCCACCGGCCGTCCATGTCTCCGTTATAAAGACGTCTGCAAACGCGACATGAAATCGTGTGACATTGATCACAAGTCGTGGGAGTCAGTTGCCAGCATTCGCCAGAGCTGGCGGGCAGCCATAAAGACAGGGCTAAATTGTGGCGAGTCGAAGAGACTTAGTAGTTGGCAGGAAAAAAGACAGAGGCGCAAGGGGAGAGCCAACTGTGCAGCAGCCCCAACAAACAAATTTCTCTGCAGCACCTGTGGAAGAGCCTGTCACTCCAGAATTGGCCTTTATAGCCACTCCAGGCGCTGCTTCACAAACCACTGACCACCTCCAGGCGCGTATCCATTGTCTCTCGAGATAAGGAGGCCCAAAAGAAAAAAAAAGAAGAGTGCTTGCTCCTGTGACTCGAATGTAATTGCAAAAGAACCAATCAGACAGGTTTTCTTGACTTTAAACAAGAAAGATGTAAGTTTATTACTTTTAACACTCTAAACCGGTTAGAATTACAAAAATATGAATTCATGTGCACATTCACACGAGAGTCTCACACATGAATAGATTACAGAGGGAAAACAGGTTTGGTAGTTGGAGTCGAGTCTGGGATAAATTGAATTTAAATACAGTTTTAAATTTCAAGTCCTCAGCTGAAGTTGTATTGCTGAAGTCCTCACTGAGCCACATGCCCAGTGACGGACTTGCTTTTCTCAGGGCTTCAGAAGGCAGAAGAGGGGTTCAATCCTTATCCCCTAGTTGTTGGCAGTCTGACTGGAGTGACAGCTGCCTCATTGATGGCTTTTTCAGTTACTCTGCTTTCGGTGTGATAAAACTGACAGTCTGACCAGAGCTGCACAAGCAGTCACATGGCATTAGCAAATCTCTTTCTGGTGGTAATGAGATCCTTCTGGAATCTTCTGAGATTCAAGGCTCTACCCCTCAAGCTGTCCAGTCACACTTGGTGGGGATGGGCTCTTTCAAAGTCAATGGGTGTCGATGGCTCCTGATGACCATTTCAGGTAAATT